>NW_027397063.1:106045993-106083052 GCF_003265705.2 Callorhinus ursinus
GTGTGTGTGTGTGTGTGTGTGTGTGTGTGTGTGTGTGTGTGTGTGTGCGCGCGCGCGCGCGCGCGCAGCTGGGTAATCTGTGAGGGACCATTATCTTCATTGACACTGCCTTATCCCGTGCACTTCAAACCCCCTGTGTCTCAGATCCCTGCTGCACCCATCTGCGGAGGTGGTATGGGAACTCAGGTCTCCTCATTGGTCTGTGACCTTACCTGGCTGGTGCCCACAGGTAACCCACAGCTGGCTGGCCATGCCAACCAGCCACATGCAGGAGACCCTGCACATACAAAGATCCCTCTGTTGCTGAAAGGCTTTTCTGACTATAGATGGTAATTTCAGCTGAATTCCTGCTTGCAGAATGAGAGCTCCTCCAGGCTCTTGTGGAGGTGCTTGTGAGGCAGCAGAGATGGTATTACAAAGGAGACCAGAAGTACATGCCAGTAATTAATATTATGTCTTGTCCCCAAAGACATTCCTGGTCCCGTTATATGTTAGTTAGCTGATCCTCCAAACCCACTGAGAGGTAATGATGAAGTTCATATAAACACTGAGCTTTATATGTAATTTCTACTATTAAAAGGGAGGGAGGTAAACAAATGCATATAAAGCAGGTCGGTAATGCCTAAGAAAAATCTCGGTGATATTGGGCATGTAACCCGGAGGACAGGGACTCATGAACACTTGTGTTTTAGGCTGAAGGGGTTGTTTCCAGTAGGTCTGGTCATGGTGACAGGTATCACAAAGAGCCTGGAGTAGAAGGAAGTTGAAAAGGCTTAAAGAGAAAACATAGGAAGTGTCTGCAATATTTTACTTCTGTTTCATCCCTGGACTAATACCTCTTCTGGAACAAAACCCGGCCAACAGCAGCTCAGCACTAGTTCAGCCTGGCATGGTGAGGAACAGAGCCCAGTTCACAGCTCACCTGTCTGGTTAGTGAAAGAGGAGGTGAGCAGAAGACCAGAGGTACATCAGTGATTATTCTTACCTCAGGGTACACAGCTGTCAATCTTTACAGGGTACTGGCCATAGCCAGAGAACAAGTGGAAACTCACATTTTTAAAAATGGCTGAAATTATAGATCAACTACATTTTAGCATTAAAATAATAGGCATTCCTAGGGTAAATGTCTAGTCTAAGCGTGTGGAAAATCCTATAATTCATGCTTTTAATCATTCATTTATCCAAGAGATATTTACTGCAAGCTTCGCTGTAGCATTGGTTGCTGCTGGGTGGTACATGGGATGACCACTGTTTTCAGAGGGTTTCTAGACTAGATGATCAACTTGGTCGAACTTGCTTGAGAAAAATGGGACACTGGCAGCAGATGTGAATGTTGTTAGGCTAATGGAACATTAGAAGTACCGACTGGAGAGAACAAGGATGGATTTCTTTTTAAAAAACAAAAAGATAGATCCTTCCCCCCTGCCATCTCCTATTCATATTGTTGCAATTTTAAAAGGACTAAGAGATTATCGTGGAGAGGGAGCCCGGCCACAATACAGTCTCATGAATGCTGAATATGACCTTCCCCCAAAGATTCAAAATAGCCAGGAGAAATCTGATGATTCTGTTGTTTCTAAGAGGAAATTCCATCCTATCTTGTGATTTAATTTAGTTAAAAAATTCTGATTTGTGATTTACTTCACAAATTCTTCATTATTTCAAGAGGATTATGGCCATCTCTTGATCCTCCATGGCCAAATATTTTTAATTCATTTGCAATAAAAATGAAACATGATGTACTTTACCTCGAGGATGAAGACAGGGCGCTGTAAAATAAAACAACTGACAAAGTGTCAAAACTCCTCCAACATGGACAATCTCCGCATTCATATGATCTTTATTTATTTTTTTAAAAAAGATACCACCTATAAGAAAAATCAAAATAGGTTTTTTTGCCCAGAAAAGTCACACTAACCTCTTGTAACTATTTCCGTCAGTGGAAAAATACCCTTAATCACAACAAGAGCCCTACTTCTTCTGAACACCAGTATTGTTCCAATGGCTGTTGGAGTTTGAGCATTTGGGTTCAAGGAGAATTTTAGGATCTGAGAATATCAGGAGAAAAATGCTCAAGTTTGGGTCTCCATGTGCTCAGCTGGAGTTACACTTCATAGCAGATGCTCCCCGTGGTGGGGTGGGGGGAAGGGAAGCAGATGCAGCTGTGGAGAGGCTCTGGCCTCTGCTCTGGGATGCTGTTCCACATAGCTGGGGCTCCGTGCTCATGAATGTGGGAGCTGCACAGCACTGTGACGGGTGCAGTGGTTCAGTTGCCATTAGTGAGCGTCACTGTGCCCTGATTGCAAGCACTCGAGTGTTCAGAGGGGGAATCAGGGATACCAAACGGAGAGAAACAATACACAGGAGCCTAATATCTTTAAGCGGGTAAATTATCTTTTCCTTGAGAAAGCAGAAGCTGTTAATGGCTAAGTCTGCCAAGACATTTTATAATAGAGGTAAATAAAGAAACGAAAGATTGTTCCAGTACTTTTGTGTGCAATTACAGCGCATCATTCAGTACCCTGAATGTATCTAGGATCACGGACATAAAGGTCTGGATATATCATAAAAGGTGCAATTTGGCTTGATTTTTGTCTTTAGGAAAAATGCTTTGTAACTGGGGATTTTTCATCTGTGCAGTAATATTTGATATCATATTTCTATCCTGGATCAACATATGAGCAAAAGTAAGTTTTATTCCTATTTATCTTCTATCTTTTCCCTCTTACAATCCATTTTGGTGGACTATCTTTCCATCAAGACTAAATTTTGTTAGAGCTTCTTCTGTTTTAGATGATAAAATAGTTACTGATTTATAAAATTAGGTTGGGGGGGAAAGTGGAGTCTGCGAAATGAGGAGTTGTCGGAAACAGCAGAGCTGAGCAGGCTGGATGATGCTGGCTTAGCCTCCCTGCCTGTCTTCTCTGTCTCAAATGGGATGCTTTCACCTGCCACACTAGAAAAGAGGCCTCCTTTCATCTCTGGGTTGCTTCAGGACATGCAGAAGGAGAACTGACCTCCTTAGCCCGACGCTGTGCCTGCACCCAGTTACTCCACTGGCCACATGTAGAAGGTCAGAAGTAGAAGTTACTTCTCTGGTGTCACAACGGAGTACATTTGATTGCTAAAGCAATTTCCTAAGTATCCTGCTCTCAGCCCTCTCACAAGTGACAAGTAGATTGATAGAAGAAAATATGTCATATTTTTAAGATGAGGTGACATTACCAAGTAGAATAACCACAGGATGTGTTGTCAGAACTCTTGGGTTCATGTTCAAGCACTGCCTTTACCAGCTGAGACGAGTAAGCCATTTGATCTTCCTGATCTTTATAATCCAAATATATAGACGAACAGTAATGCCTCTACCACCTAATTTACAGTGATTCTATGGTGACTGAATGGGAGATGGATATGCAAGCATATTTTCAACCCAGAAGCCTAAAATTTGCTATTGATATTTCCCTGTACCTGGCACGTTCTCAGTATGTACATATTGAATGAAGGATTCGATGTGCCCTGAAGCCCTTCTAGATAAGGCAAGACAAACAGGATGGGACCTCCCTACCACAAAAAGAAGAAGAAGGAGGAGGAGGAGGAAGAGGAAAAAAACAAAAGGTGGGTAGTGCAACCTCTTCATAATTTTGTTAAAGATTTTGTTTATTTATTTGAGAGAGAGAGAGAGAGAGAGTAGGGAGAGGGGCAGAAGGAGAGGGAGAGAGAATATCAAGCAGACTCCCTGCTGAGCAGGGAGCAGGGAGCCCACCGTGGTGCTCCCACTGTGTGTCTCGATCTCACAAGCCAGAGATCATGACCAGAGCCAAACTGAGTTGGACGCCCAGCTGACTGAGACACCCAGATGCCCCAGTGTAACCTCTTCAAAAAACATTTGGCTTATCTACTGAAGCTCACATTTTCATATACCACATGGGGCCCCAAAATTCTACTAGGTGCATACCCAGAATAAATTAATATCTATTTTTCCCAAAGGCATATACAAGGTTCATAACAGTATTATTTATAATAATCCCGAACTGGAAACTATGCAAACACCTACAAATAATAAAATCGGTAAATAAATCATGCTATGTTTATCCAGTGGAATACAATACAGCAATGAGAATGAATGGATTATTATGATACATAAAAATATGAGTGAATCTCACAAACACAGATTGAATGAAAAAAGCCATACACAAAAGAGTACATACTTTAGGATTCTGTGTATATAAGGTGTAAAAATAGGCAAAAGTAATCAATGATGACAGAAGTCAGAAAGTTTTGTTCTCGAAGATGTAGTGACTAGGCATTTTAGGATGTTGATAATGTTCCGTTTTGTTAATGTGTGTTTACTTTGTAAAAACCCACAGACTATACACTTATGAATGGTACATTTTTGTGTGTGTATATTATATACTTCAATAGACGTTAAAAACCTTCTGGGTTTGTTGAGATTTGAGGGGTTCTGGGGTTGTTTGTTGTTTTGTCTTTTTTTGTTGCATGTGTGTCTGTGTGTGTGTATTTTAGATTTGAGTTTAATCCTTCCAGATTCTCTGAATTCACTCTGATTCCCATAGCAGGCATCTTGAGTCCTCATATTAAACCCGTCTTTGTCTGCTTATCAATAGGAGAGACAAGCCTAGCAAATTCACACAACATCATGTAACCTATCACACATATTTACATCTTAAAAAGAGGACCTCTATAAGAGAAAAATGTCAAACACAGAGGTGTAGATCACTAATAGTTGGCTTTCATTAATCACTTAAGAAGATCACTTCAAGTGAAATATCTCCACTTTCCTCAAATCATACTACATATGAGGAAATGTATTCTCTTTTCACATAATGCTAGATTACAAAAGTCAAAGTTAACAAGAAGAGAAGGAAAGATGCTGAGGTTAGAGAAAGTACAGAGAAGGTTATCTGTCCTCAATCTACAGCAAGTATCTCTCTTGAGCTTTTAGTTTGTATCAAACACTGTAATATCCCCTGGGGTTTCAACAGGCAGAACAATATGCCCTCATAGAGTTTACAATCTAGTAGTAGAAAGAATTCATTTTTCAAACAGGGAATGTAAGTTACAACTTTGTTTCAGCTTATAGGAGATACACAAGTTCACACAGTTCTGTCACTTTCTGACTGTCGAGCAAATTACTCAACCTCTGTGCTTGTTTCTTCTTTACTGAAAAGGGACTATTAATTGTACACACATAGGACTGTCATGAAGATGAGACGAATTAATATTCATAGAGTGCTTAAAACAAGGCTTGGAACATTAGCGTACATAGCACATTTCTTCAATGTAAATTATGTAGTTTAACATTTTGGAAATCGGGCTATCCTTATCATCAATGATATCATGTTCACTAACTGAGGGTGTGACAGTTGTCATTATCTACACGTGCTTGGATGTCTTTATTTTTGGTTGCTTGATTAGACAGTTTTTCAGGTCCATTAGAGGAAGGAATGAGTCCTGATAATATCAGGAAAAGCTAAATTTGAAACCTTTTGGTAAACATCAATAAATTACCTGTGCAAGTCTTCCAGTGAAGTAAAACTTGAAGCAAACTTTTAAAAGCCAGTGACTTAAAGCTCAGCAAACTTTTAGGAAGGAATGCACCAACAATGCTTCTGATGGCTTAAAAGACAACAGCATATGGAAACACATGGGTTTTGATCTTTCTGACTTGAAAAGGAACTGAAAGTTGAATTCTGAAGGTGAACATTTTAGGAATATCTTTATTTATTTCATTTTAAAGTTCTTTTTTATGTATGCACAAGAGGGATATATGGTAAAAGTAGGTCTATTTCTGAAAGAGCTCTTTCAATAAGGGTAAAATAAAAATTCTGACTCCTATGAAACACTGTGTCATAGTTTAATTGACATCACATTGTCTTTCCAGCGATAACACAGAAACTAAGGTATGTCTTACCATCACCAGTGTCTGAGTCTCAATGAAATATGGTAAGTATTCATTAAATAAATGAAATAATGTGATGAAAGCATAAAAAACGAAATAGACCATCTAAGAAGCTCAAAGAAAACCCTGAGGAATTAAATTTTGAGGTGAGATCTGAAGAAAGGGCAGGGGTTGAAGAGGTGGGGGAGAAGAGTGTCCTAGGCAGAGGGAACAGCATGTGCAAAGATCCTACAGCAAGAGGGAACATGGCACTCAAAAAAGTATAATTAAGAAAATAGTGGTCATATAACAACCTTATTTCAACTAATTTCCAAGATTTAGCTTCCTATAAATTGAAAGCAAACTCTTCCCTTACACATACTGATAGTATATTCATTTTCCAGAACTCTCATCCTAGTTTGGAAGTGGATGTCTTTCTTTTGTATCACATCTCATTTTTATTTTTAGCTGAAAAGGGAAATCTGCACTCATTGACAAAAAAAGGTATTTTGTATTAGCTGTTTAAGTGTCTACACTTGGGCATTTATTTATTCAATGTGTTTTTAAAGTGACAGCTTTTAAAAAATTGAATAAATATCATTTGATTATGACAAATAATATAATGAATCCAACTACAAAATACAAAAACTGGTTGAATCACTATACAATGCAAGTTAAATCATAATGAAATAATTTGAGTTCAATTTGAATGTAATAACTCATCACATCTTCATATTTTTTCTTTATTTTTAATATAATGAGCTAATTGCCTCCTTAAAACCTCTATATAATAGCATTTATAAGGGCCAGAAAAGTATCCTGCTCTATGAACTCCAAAAATACTTATAATAAAAATATATATTTAGGATAAATTTGGTAGATTGTGGTTGAGAAATGATTTTTATGTGTTTCACTGTCATGTTAAAGAGTGTAGCATTCATTCTTTTTGTTTTCAGATTTTCCACTTCTATTTTGTTAATATTTTTTTACCCTATATTCTTCCCTTTTCATGTTTATTTTTAATTCTTTGGTGATTTGAAGAGTAAATAGCCTGCTTTAATTCTCCTGGAGTTTTCATTTACAATTTTAAAACACAGATCATTCTCTAATTATATTATCACAAGTCACAGTAGTGGTTGAGTTCCCTTTTCTATAACATGAGGAATTTTATTTATAATCTTTTTATTTTTTAAGTAGGTTCCATGCCCAGCATGGAGCCCAACATAGGGCTTGAACTCACAGCCCTGAGATCAAGACCTGAGCCAAGATCAAGAGTCAGATGCTTAACCGACTGAGCCACCCAGGTGTCCCTTGAAATTTTATTATTTTTTAACTGCCTTTCCAACTTCTGAATTTTAGTTCATATTAACTGATATTTTGAACCAGAGTATATTTTCTACTGATGAGACTATTTTCCCAGAACCATGTTATCATAGAGTTCTATTAGAATTCTCTTATAAACTTGACTTTTTTCAGTCTTTCAACTTTTCAGATAAACAAAACATAAAGATAATAGATAATGCGTACATGCACTGGCAAGTGTTTTCTAATCTTTCCCAGTGTTATATGGTGAAAAAAACTGACCACTTATTTTGAATCATTTGTCTCTATCTTTTAGATCATTCATGCTTTCCATTATCTTATTCTAGATTTGATGAACCTGTTGGTACTGCTTGTAAAGGTCTTTGGTACTTTTTACTAAAGCACACAGAAAAGATAGGAAAAGGAATGAATGATCATTGATGGTTTTGATGTGAACAAGAATTTATATCACAGACTACCTTTTAAAAAAATAATATACATTTTACCATGAAAGAGATCAATTTCAGGGAAGTTGGTCAGGCAGTTTTTGTCCTATACAACTTCAGTAATTAAATTAAATCTGAAATTTGTAGATGCAATATCCTCATTTGCAAATTGTCAAGGCTCACTAAAAAAATGTGAACTTAAGACTATTCAATGCCGTTCTGGTTCCATGACCCCGTCACTAATCTGCCACAATATTTCTTATGCTCTTTTAAGTTTGTGGGTTTTTTGTTTTGTTTTGTTTTGTTTTTTTATTTGAGAGAGAGAGTGGGTGCACACAGAGGGAGAAGGAGAAGCAAACTCCCAGGTCAGTGGAGCCCAATGTGGGGCTGGATCCCAGGACCCTGAGATTATGACCTGAGCTGAACGCAGATGCTTAACCAACTGAGCCACCCAGGTGCCCCAAAGTTACATCCTTTTATAACCCAAGCTTCCCTTTCCTTATTGAGGTTTATCTCTGGTTTAACTGCCATGTGCTTTTCATCAACTGTTTTTATTGGGTAAATTAGCAGCATAGTTTCTGAGCTCCTATAAATGTACGGTTGTCTTTCAATTAATTTCTCATGGGATCAAAAACTTAGATGTATGGAATTTTGGGTCAAGTCATTTTCTTCACCAAGAATTCTGTAGACATCACCAAATCTTTTAGAGTTTTGCTATAGAATAGACATTTGAGGCAAATCTGATTTGCAATTTCTTTTTTTATGTTTTATTTTTTTAATGTTATGTTAATCACCATACATTACATTGTTAATTTTTGATGTAGTGTTCCATGATTCATTGTTTGCATATAACACCCAGTGATCCATTCAGTATGTGCCCTCTTTAATACCCATCACCAGGCTAACCCATCCCCCCACACCCCTCCCCTATAACTTCCTGCTTTCTAGTCTCTCTGTCAACTAGACATTGTCTTCTTAGCCACATTGACAGGTTCATCTTCAATCTGTATCTTTAGCATGCTGCACAGTACTTGGCACAACATAGCTCTCAATAAATTTTTGTTGAGGGAATGAGTAGGCAAGCAAATAAAATCTCCCTTCAAATTCCAGAATTCAACAAAATTTTTTCGACTGAAATGGAGAGCAAGCCAACAGATAGATATAAGTAGGAACGAGAATTGGAAGTCTTTATATTTTTAGAGATATTTTGAGAGAAAAATTAAGATGTAACAAATATGAAGACATTGTTCCTAATAACACATTGGCTATCAACTGTTAAGATTGAATTTCAGCTGCTTTATCTTTGTTCCACCTATTGACTCTTCTATAGATGTTTACTTTATGATGTGGTTGGCAATTTTTGGAGGCTTGATTATTTCCAGTAGGCATTGTCTTTCCTGGGAAAAACCTGTTTTACAGATGTAAGCATACACATGATTTTTAAGTTGGTCCCTGAGAGGGGCAAAATTCACTTTCAAAATCCTGAGAAAAATTCGAATCTCCTACCTGCCTGTGGGTAGGCTTCGGTTTCCATTTCTCCCAGGTGCCTTTCTTCCACCAGGGCTGTGAACAGATGGAAAGTTTCCCTGCCATATTCCAGGATACATAGCAGAGTATGCCTTTTGGTTCCTAAGTGTATTTGGAGGCTTCCTGCCTTTCCAGGCATGAGGGCCTCATCTTGCATCCTTATATGGGCATCAAAACCCATGATCCAACCTCATCAAGTTTAAATCTATGTTGGAAAACCCTAGGCCCACCTTGACTTCAGTTCTGCAGTGATTGTGTTCCTGCCCCATTTATAGCAACTGACAACTTTCTTATCATTTTTATTATTTGAGCTCAACTATATGATATTTAATAGTTTTTATCTCCACAGCATTTTTATGTATTTGACGCAGAAGTTCACCCTGCCATACTGACTTGACATGCATTCACTTTTGTTTTGCCAGTGCCTTCTGAAATGTGGACCACAGTTGCTCAAATGTTTGTTGCATTAATTATTTATAAGTGAATAAAGCAGATGTGGACACCTGAAGTACTGATGTTTGTTAGAAGGGTGGAGAATAAGCACCCAAAATGGCCTACCTTATGTGATTAGGAAAAAGAAAATAATTAGAAAGAATAATGGGATATATGACAGCATAAAAAAGCAGACAACAAAGCACTAAGGAATAACTTCTGTGATTTGCAAAATTTGGCCTGAGACCTGACTTCTATATGGAAATAAAACAGAAGTCATCATTTTGACCCTAGGACCCTAATTTTGCCATGTTGATACTTAGCTTATTTTATTATATTAAGCTTCCTTCTGTAGTTTTTCCCAAAATAAACACTAGAAAAATTCTGCCAAAAACGAAGGAAGATGTCATTGAAAATAAATAGTGAAAATGCCACCTAATGCAAATTTCTGGTAGCAAATTCCTCTCCATGACACTCCCAGCTTGACAAATTTGGATCATACTGTGGATGTATAATTTTTGGGGGCAATAATGTCGGTTTTCTCCCAAACAGAAACTATGTGTTCACCGCTTTCCAGATGTACAACTCCCTCTGGTTAATTCTTACAAAAATGGCTTTCATTGTTCAAAAAAAAAAAAAGAAAAAAAAAACAATTTGAACAAGTTTCTTTGTGTCTTTATTGTTTCATCCGATAAAAGCCAGTTTATCTACTCAGCACATACATTGCCTTCTCACAGTACCTTGTGGCAGCCTAGCCTTTTTTTTTTTAATCTGCATTTGCTAAATTTAGTATGAACGGTAGGATAATCCTTGCTAGGAAAGTGGATTATAAAGATAAAAGAAAGAAGCATTAAGTTCTTTCCCCAACCAGTTCCAAATGTGCCTTTATGCCTATAATATCCCATAAACACCAGGGCAATTGCACCAGCTGCTCTTGACTCTCGGAGGGCGTGATATTTCCTCTCATTCTGGCACCAGCCACCACCCCAAAGGAAAGAAACCCTCACAAGCCAGAAGTAGACAGGCGGAGCTTACACCAGGACGATAGATAAACACTAGGACCTGATAGCTCTCTGCTGACAGTGAATTCCTATAAAAATAAAAAAGTAAAATATAAAAAGACACTAAATCCAGACATAAAAAAAAGGCTTCTGGATATTTTTTCATTATATTCTTCTGATATTTTATAAGTGTGATATCCAGAACTCTTGGCAATGATGCATTAAATGGGAGTAAGGTGAAAAAAAAATAAAAAGAGGGATTTAATTCCCTGGTTAATACATGGTCGTCTCCTATTAGCACGTGCACTTTCTTTTGTGTTATTGCATTTTCGTACAGCTGAAAACAATCTATTGGCTTATGTGAAAGCAAGAAACACCATTCAAATACCATAGAATATGAGGTGTACATCATGCTTTATAATCTGGTTTTATTTCATTCTATCAAATGCTGAGATTAAACATTTTCTTACTCTTTTTTTTTTTAAGATTTTATTTATTTATTTGACAGAGAGAGACAGCGAGAAAGGGAACCTGAGCAGGGGGAGTGGGAGAGGGAGAAGCGGGCTTCCCGCTGAGCAGGGAGCCCGACGTGGGGCTCGATCCCAGGACCCTGGGATCATGACCTGAGCCGAAGGCAGACGCTTAATGACTGAGCCACCCAGGCGCCCCAACATTTTCTTACTCTTAAACACAAAACAAAACTGCACTCCCAAGAAAGACTGAGAAGTGCTGTCCTGAGAAGCATCATCATCCCAACATTCTTGAAAACTGGCCACAAATTACTAGGTTACCGTTTGATGTTGAAAAAAAAAAATAAGAAGAGCAAAACAAATGAGAAAAAAACAAAAAGGAGTATGTCCTCATCCTAAGCTTGAGCTACTAGATAATTATTGTCCAAAGAGGTGTCCATATATTGTGGCAAGACTTTTACATATACTCACCTCAACTCACCCCCCACCTTGTTCTGCAGTGAAAGCCTGAGGCTGGCTATGTGCTGAGGAAAGGTGGGAAAATCACAAGCCACTGAATCCTCCTCCAATATGAGATCATATGTTGGCACCTATTCACCTCTCTAGAACAGGCAGATGAAGCTTCAGAAAAGTTTTTCACGAGAAAACCTAGATTTTAATCTTACCCCTGGCACTTACAAGATTTGATGCTGGTTATTTAGTTTTTTTAAACCTTTGCTTTTTCATGTGTAAAATGAAAATACTATAAAATGCCCTCTGCCATTTCTTCCTCATTGCTTTTTGCCACAGTAGGGTGAAATATTGTGTGTGAGAACCTCTTTAAGATTGTTTACAAAAATCAGATGTCCCTATTTCTGGAAGGTTTGTATTTGGTATATACAGCTGCCATCTAGAACTTCTTATGTGTCAGATGCTGCAAGTGACTTAAGTATTTAACACACTTAATCCTCACAACGACCATGAAGTAGAGATGATTATTGTCCCTATTTGACAGATCAGTAAACTGAGACACTAAGAGACTAAGTAACTTATCCGTGTTGTTAATCCTTACATTAGACTGAAGTTTTATGGATGCCACTGACTTAACTGGTATAATATTTATGCTATGAGACAAGTAGACTGGAGTCTGGAGTGGTTTAGCTATACCATTATGAGATATATGTCCTCAAGTTACAATACCAGCCAATCTCAGGGTGAAGTTAGAACAGAGACTCCAAATGTCTGAATTGTCTGTATGGAAACATTGGAGTCCAGCCATAGAAGGAAGGACAAAGATTGATGATAGTGACCTGCCCTTGAATGGCCCATGACTGCATAAGATTGGACTTTTATGTCAGAATCACTTTGTTAGTGTTATTTTCATAGTCCATGGAAACAGCTGCAGGAAAAAAGGGTGGTGAAGAAGAATTTGGGAAATCCTATCCCACCACATTCTATTAGTAGGAGCAGGATGATAAGATGGAAATGTTACCAAATAAAATTGTCTGAGCTGGGGAAGGCTGGGAACAGGAAGAAATATGTATTATTAAATTGTTCACATAATCTGGAAGGAGGACTCAAAGAATGCATTAGAATCATTCCATTCACTTTGTACTGTTTGACTAGAACAGCAGGTCCTTCGGAGGTGATCATAAGTAGCAATGGCAACAACAGCACTTTTATGGGAAAGGCAGAAATTTGGAGGCATTTATGGGGTGTATCATGGGGTGTATGTTCCTCCCTTCAGCTATCTTCTTTTTCTTAGACACTGTATTGTTACTTCCCACTTAACGATTACCTATTTGCAAAACATTAGTTCCCAGCATTAATGTCAGTTTCCAGAAAAACCGATGACTTTCTTTTTTAGCCATAGATAATGGAATTTTTTCTCCATTCCTGAATAACAAATTGTACCAAAGCTTAATGGCTTAAAAAACTTTTATTATCTCACAGTTTATGTAGGTCAGGAATCCGGGCACACTTAGCTGGGTACCTCTGGCTCAAGGCTTCTTACAAGATTGCAATCAAGGTGTTATCCAGGGCCTTAGTCATTTCAAGGTTCAACAGAGGAAGGATCTGCTTCCAAGCTCACTCCCATGGTTGTGGGCAGGATTTATTTCTTGGCAGGCTGTTAGACTGAGAGCCTCAGTTCCTTGTTGGCCATTGGCTAGAGGCTGCCCCCAATTCATTGCCACATCACCTCTTTATATCGCAGCTCAAATACAACAGCTTTCTGGGAAACAGCTTGAACATGAGTGTCTTCTAGATTTGGGCCTTCACTTGTGAGACTTAGAGGCCAGGTAGTTTCAAGTATTGATAAAATAAAAGGTTAAGATAAAAACAGTGGAAGGTGATAGCTAACCTCAGGTGTCCAAGGTCTTTGGAAACTAGAAAGTCCAGTAACTCAGCGTCCATATATCTGGTGCATCTTTCATGTGAAGGCTGAAGTCATTACAATTGTTGACAGGATTGGAGTGCACAGAAAATCATGAGAATCAAAGGGTAGGGTTCACAAATTTCAGATAGGGTAACAACATGACACGGGAAGCCAGGAAAATCCCTGATCTCACTGGGGACATAGATTATGTGGAGTGTGAGAGATTAAGCTCTCTGCTTGGGTACACTTTGGGAGAAGTGGTGACCTCTAGGGAGGCCCAGGTTATTCCAGTCAAGGAGGTGGAAGGCTATATTCATTGCAGCTGTTGTGGATAGAGAGGTGTGTCTTTATCATAAAGTATGAACTTCAGAATTGCTTAAACAAGTGTTCAACTTGATTAAAAAAAAAAAAAGAAAGCTATAGTAAACGTTCCTCCTTCCATGCTTTTCCCTATATCTCGTATCCTCCCAACCCCAGGAAAGTCTCACACAGACTCTTTTACCTCAGGCATTGTTTTCTAGGGAACCCAAGCCAAGACAAAGGAAAGGGAAATTGGGCACCTGGGTGGCTCAGTTGGTTAAGCGACTGCCTTCGGCTCGGGTCATGATCCTGGAGTCCCGGGATCGAGTCCCGCATCGGGCTCCCTGCTCGGCAGGGAGTCTGCTTCTCCCTCTGACCCTCTTCCCTCTCGTGCTCTCTATCTCATTCTCTCTCTCTCTCAATTAAATAAATAAAATCTTAAAAAGAAAAAAGGAAAGGGAAATTTACAACATTTTTATCTAAAAGACAAATATATATACATTATACTACATAGCAGTATGTGTTAACAAATTCTTATCAAACTAAAAAAATTTAAGATACAAATTATCTTGTGTCTAGCAATTACCTCCCCAAACCATCATCATCAGTCTCTCCCCCTGAGACTCACAGAATGGCAACAGACCATATGATATAATTGTAGGATGCCTGCAAAAGGAGGCCAAGGCCAGGCTGCAGGTGGGAATGAAGATGTTTATTTTCACACAATTGACATTGATTCATTAAAGTTATGATCGTCTGTTTCCCTTTAAATTTGCATATTCTGTTCAGAAGTCCCCAAGGTTACTAGAAGTCTTTTAAGATATCAGTATTCTCTATATAAAAATCGGGAGCTGAATTTTTTTTTAACAACGAGAAACTTAAAAAATTATAACAATGAGTAGATAATTTATAATCAGGGAAAAATTATAGTTTGGAATATTAGTTTCCTAGAGCTGCTGTAAAAATTTTCTACTAACTAGATGGCTTAAAACAAACGGAATGTATCCTCTCACTGTTCTGGAAGCTAGAAGTCTAAAACCAAGGTGTTGCCAGGCCCATGCTCTCTCTGAAAGTTCTAGAGAAGAATTCTTCCTTGCCTCTCCCCAGCACCTGGGGCTTCCTGGCACTCACTGGCATTCCTTGGTTTGTTGCGGCATCCCTCCAATATCTACCTCTGCCTTCACGTGTTCTCTTTCCTTTGTGTGTCTTTCTGTCTCCAAATCTTCCTTCCCTTATAAAGTTCCCAGTCCTATGACTTAGGGCCCAGTCTGACCTTATTTTAACTTGGTTATATCTTCAACACCCTATTTCCAAGTAAGGTCACATTTACAGGGACCAGGGGTTACGACCTTAACAGAGCCTGTTCAGGGCACGTAATTCAACCCACTACAGATAATTATCAACTAATTCTTGGATTTTTAACCCTAATTTCCATAAGCCAAATTATCTACCAAAAGAAGGGGTGAAGTAATGAACCTTGGATCTTTCTTATTCAGTTAAACCACCAAATCTCATGACCTTGGAAAATCAACTGAAAAGTTATTTCCTCAGCCCCAGTTATGTTAGTTCTTTTTCATGAAGTTGCTCAGCCTCTAATTGTGATATACTCCCTCTTTAGAAAGTGCTATACAATTAATGACCAAACGCATATGAATGAATTTAGATTAGACATATCCTTAGCCTTGGTGATATTTTTGCGGTACTTTACTCTTCACACTTCTGGGGTTGAAAACACTGTAGGGGGCTGAGCAATTGAGGAAAACAGAGAGAAGAGGGACAATACATCAGAGTTGTTTTCCCACTTCAAGTGACTTGACTCGAAGCTTTCCCACCAGCTCAGGGTTGTCTGGGGTGGAATGCTTAGCATCCAAACAACGTGCAAATGCATACTGTGAAACAATATGCAGCCTCCTTCCCATAAACACCACTGGGAAGAAAGAAAAGGGTGTTTCTTCCATGTTGTCAAATGACTTCGGTCACAAAGGATGTGTGAAAGCAGAGAGGTTTTTTCCCCCCCCCCGGCCTTATCACTGCAAATATGTGCTGCCATGTAGAACGGCTCTCAGGTCTATAAAATATAAGACCTCTGAATAGAGCTGCTATACACAGAAAGTACAAAAGGTGAGGTGCATTTAAAGTCTTTTCACATGGCCAACTGAAATACATATTGTTTTTTTTTTTAAAGAAACTACCATCTTTCATTATTTTTAAGCTAGTGGGAACAATAATTCCTGGGGAAATATGAATGTGGAATTAGTTCATCTATTCTACAAAAAATAATTAAGAACCAATCTTAGATGTTTTCATCTTTAACTAACTGTCTTTGTTCTCTTTGATGACAACCTTTTCCTACTTTTTTTTTATTATTGACTTATTTTTCTTTTTGAAATTTTGACATGACTGATTTCAATGTCATGAGGCTATCTTTAGAACTCAATATGTGAATACTTGATATGATTCCTATTGTTTTTCTTCACCACATTTTCATCACCGTCGTCTCTCCCCAGATCCCATTTAATTCACAGATGCATCCAATGTAGTTACGTTCTCACAGGTGGCCTGGCCAGACTTCTCCCACCATTAGTCCACTTTGTGAGCCAGCATTATCACAAACTATGCAAATAAGTCATATTGAACTTTCACCATGCCATTTCTCAACTGACTCTCTTCTTCCAATATGCTAAACTCAATTTCCCATTGGCTTTCAAATCTACCACTAGTAACTCAACACTCCCACTCATGAGTTATTTTTGGAGCATGCATGTTTACCTGCAAGCAGAGTTACTTGTTCCTCAAAGGTCCTGTCTGGAACACTTTTCTCAAACCATTTCCGAACCTAAAAATCAAAGCCCTTTCAAATCATTCTTCTGTATACAACTTGCTTACACTATCTCTGCTTCAGTTTATCTATAAAATGAATGGTTGGAATAATTATTATAATTCATGAATTTATGTCTTTTGTGGTCTTTTAAACTTGGCACAAGCTCTATTTGCTAAGTGCTATTTTAAATTAATCTTATGAAAACTCAGGAAAAAATTCTATTTGATATAAGAATATACTGCTTCATCTCCTAATTTATAATCTGCCCCAAGTTTCACAAGTAAAAAAGAATATGAAAACAAATTTAATAAGTAAAAATATGACTTCACCAAAAACAGATGTTTTGAGAGCTTTTGCTTACACTCTGAGCTCAGCTGTGGCTGGCATATTGCTGAGAGTGAACTATTCAATTTAAATTTCAAGTTAAAACAAGTCAGTGATTTTTTGCTAGTAATAATTGATGAGTGATGAGCTATTTTATTTTTAAAGAGTCAAGTGGAAATTAATCATCTGATTAGACAGAATCTTGACAAGAATGTTGGTGGTACACTGTAATGTGTAAAATAAGAAAATCTTATTTTTTTTCTTTTCCTTTTTTTGCTATGTAAAAAAGAGAAATCAGAAGATCTTAGAGAAGTGATAAGAGGAAAGGTGCTGATCTTTTGACTGAAGACATGTATAATGTGAAAAATACAACAAATAGGTAAAAATACAATGAAAACTATCATTATTAGCACAATGGCTTAAATAAATATTTAAAGTATGTATGCATGATGTAAAGACCATTTTGGCCACTAAACTAAATGTGATATTTTTACTTCAAGATAATCTTAAACTAGAAAGCCAGTCCCAAGATAATTTGGTGTTAATATAGGATTAAGGGTAATAAATACCCAGTTTATATCTGGATATATGAAGTAGGTCAGATTAAAGGTAATACTAAAGACGTGAGAAAAATATTCAATTATATATATTTACTAAAAAAGAAACAGACGTTTCTATATAGAATTGTTTCCTTAATGGCAGCATTGCTTAAGTTCAATTGTTTAAAATATTAACTTTTGGGGCACCTGGGTGGCTCAGTCATTAAGCGGTTGCCTTCGGCTCAGGTCATGATCCTAGGGTCCTGGGATCGAGCCCCACGTCGGGCTCCCTGCTCTGCGGGAAGTCTGCTTCTCCCTCTCCCACTCCCCTTGCTTGTGTTCCCTCTCTTGCTGTGTCTCTCTCTGTCAAATAAATAAATAAAATCTTTAAAAAATATATTAGCTAAAATATTAACCTTCAAGTAATAAAGAATGGGTAATTTATCAATTTGCATCTCAGCAACATCTCTAACTCTTCAATTTTGCTATTTAGATAGTGTGATGGTGACCACCCAAGATATTAAACTTAAATTCATTTATTCTATCAATTATATTGATTCATGAAAAGTTTATTGTTTGCCTAGATGTTGTCAGAATTGAATTTTGAAGGATGAAGAAATAAATATTTATTTTCTATTAATATACATGGGATTTTGTACATAATGTACATGACATTACAGAATATTTGTGAGAGCTTACAACTCTCTAGATCCACGGTGTTATGGGCTGAGTTGTGTCCTCCACAAATTCATATGTTGAAACCCTAACCCCTAGTACCTCACAATATAACTGTATTTGGAGATAAAACCATTTAAAGAAGTGATTAAGTTAAAAGGACGCTCCTGGGTGGGTCCTAATCCAATCTGACTGGTGTCCTTACAAGAATAGGAAATTTGGCCACGCAATGGGACACTGGGGGTGCATGTGCACAGAGAAAAGACTAAGTGAGGCCACAGCAAGAAGGCGGCCATTTACAAGCAAGGAGAGAGGTCTCACAAGAAACCAAACCCGCTGACACCTTGACCTCGGACTTCCTGGCTCCAGGACTGTGAGAAAATCATGTTCTGTTGTTTAAGCCCCAAAGTCTGCGGTGTTTTGCTATGACAGCCCTAGAAGACTAATACATACGGGTAAAAGCCTGAAGGAACTCACAAGTGTTGCTTCAGAAACCGGTCCATTTATAACACAGCATTGTCAAGGTCTAGATGGAAGGAACGATTGCACCAAAATTTATCTGCTCAGTTCCTCCTGTTTCAGCTCTCCTGGTGACCCACTGTTCTATTATAAGGATATGTCCCCAGGGAAGGTCTGCCTACCCTGGCTTACCTCTACTCTGTCTTTCTAGACACCAGTTCTCTGTCCACCAGTTTGATTCTCCAGGCACTACATAGGGTCTCCCTGGGCAGCCAAACTTCAGTAGGTGTCACTACTGAAAACTAATCTTGCTAAACTTCAAATGGTCCCAATGAGCCACCTCTCTACCAACTGCTCTGCGCTTCCCAGTGCCAAGACTGGGGCGAGGTGACCCTACACTGGCATGACCCCGGGCGTGGGTGCCTCCTGGGCTTTTGCACCTTTGGCATTTCACTCTCAGCTGAATTCCAGCCCTGCTGGTACCACACATTTCCTTAGAATTGCTTAGTCCAGGTCCTTGACAGTCCCTCAGAACATACATAGTTTGATTGTGGGTACACAGGAGATATTCAGAGAAGACCAAAAGCATATAGATATATATGCCTTGAAAATAAGGGCTAAATGAATCAGTGAGTTCTTCAGGAGTTGAGGGGATATTTTGCTCTGCCTTGATACTATAAAAAGAGCTTCATAACATGAGGAGCTTGAAGAATAGAATTTTAACAATACCTAAAAGGTGGAATCTTCAAAACCAACCATATGAGGAGATGGATTATAAGTACCACAGTATCTAATTGAAAAAATTTCAGAGAAAACACGGGTTAGGAGCCTGACTCTGCCACTTACCAGCTCTATATAGCATGGAGCAAATTACAGCCTCTCTGAACCTCTATTTCCTCATGGGTTTATTTAGATGATTAGAAATAACCCATGTAAAATGACTTACTTTGTGCCAGGCAAATGGCCTGGACTCATTAAATGGTTCTACACTTATTATCATTGTTTCTTGATTAATGCAAATTTAACCACCATCATCTCAGCAGGCCTCATTTTAGCACTCACATGACGGACATCAGAAATCAAAATTGACCTTAGCAATGATTTAGTCCAGTCTCCTCATTTTTCAGAGAAAATTAATGCCCAGAGAAATTAAATGACTAGCCCCAGGTTACAGAGCCAGTCTGTGGCAGTGACAGTGTCAGCCACCGAACATATGATTTCTTACTCGGGTTCAGAACAGTTTTCATTTTAGAGAATTTCTTATAATAGCGGTACACCTATCTTAATAAACACGTGTTTTTATATGTATACTAATTATATATTGTCAGTGAACCGAAATAAGTGGCATAATTATTGAATCGGAGTACCAAGGTAGTGCCACGCATTTACACTCAGGACACGCCAACGTACAAAGTAATTGAGGGTTCTTGACTGCCTAACAAATCTAATCTTTATCACAAGCCCTGACCCTGCCAAATAGGGACAGAGTTCATGGTGGAGATTTTAACTGGCTAATTAATAGTATCTCAGACTCTGGATTCAATGTGTTTTCAGGAAAGTGCTTTGTGCTCCGACTGCCACACAAGTCTCAAAATGGCAAACGGGAACATGGAGAGAGGACACAAGGGGGCCCCTGCCTTTACAGAAGTGGAGGAGAGACCTGGGACTCCTGGGCTGACCTCTGGGCTCTCTAGATCCTCCCAGGTGTCCACTGTGGATGGCTGGTCCATCCCTAGGATTCTTGCACTATGTTTGGAGGTATAGCATAAACTTGTGACTTGTTCTCTTAGACTGTTCAGGTCTTGATGGTCCTCTCCTCTTATTTTCAAAAACATCTTCCTCCCCCCTACCCCCACTCCGGGGCCC
The DNA here is from genome assembly GCF_003265705.2 of Callorhinus ursinus. Lineage (NCBI taxonomy): Eukaryota > Metazoa > Chordata > Mammalia > Carnivora > Otariidae > Callorhinus > Callorhinus ursinus. The sequence goes on from NW_027397063.1 coordinate 106,066,411, forward strand.
CCATGTGGTGCCCGATTAGGTTATTTGTGCTGTGGTTTCTGCACCAAGCTCACCTGTTTCTTGTAAGGGAAGCCCTAGGTCGGCCTCCAGACTCTGGGCTCAGCTACCTTCCACCTCCTCCATGGCGCATGCGGGCACTTCTGAGTCTTACCCATGCCCCACAAAACAAGGGCAGCTCTGAGAATTTTTTTCAGATACCCTCTCTGCTTAATTCTGCCATTTTCTCAGATACTCTGTCTGCTTAATGCTACCATGTCTTCATTTTTTTCTGTGCCATGTCTGACCCATGTTACTATAAATACCACAGTGTGGAGGTTGTCTTTTCAGAGTTCAAAATAGAAGTGGGCAAAACCCCTTCTGATTTGTCTTTCCCCTCAATTAACTCCACACCTCTGACTGGGATTTCACAATAGCTGGTGAAAGCTATGACCCTTTTGTCACACTCTGCTTTTTTCTCCACCTTGGTGTCTGTCTTTCTTCCCAGACTTCATTGGATCATAAGGAGCTCTCATGACCCTTTCCCTTCAGTCTACTTCAAACTCTTCTTCTGACATAATTTCCTGTGCCTTCTCTGCACTTTGGATATTAAATACCTATGATCTGAGTCAGATAGGCTAGGATCTCGATAGTGGAGTGTCAGGAATCTAGGAACTAGTGTTTAATTAGGACAAAAAAAGTATTAGTATTTGTGTCAAAAATTGCTTAAAACCCCTCAGAGATTTTTCTTTTCACTTGGAATAAAATACAAACTTTCTACTATAACTTTTAGGGCCCAGTAACCCCCTCCCCTTCACCCTCCAACCTCATTTCCATCCTCTCCTTGGTCACTCACCGCAAACACATATATCATATCAAGGAAGCCAGTGCCCCATTCAAAGGCTTTTTTCCTCATTCTCTTTTCTGGATCTTTGCAGACCCAGCTTCTTATCTTTTAGGTCTCTGCTTAAAAATCACCTCTCCAAAGGGAATTCTCTGAGCTTCTTATAGAAAAGTTTGGAAACAAATACTCATTGCCTCCAGACATTTGTATCTAGCACAGCACCTTGGTTATATCCCTCATAGTACTTAACGACAATTTCAAACTATTTTGCTTACTAGTATATTTGTTTTATCATTTCTCAATAGAATAGAAAACGCATGGTACCAGAGAGTGTGCGCTTTCCTTGTTCGCCATTTTACCCCTAGAATGAAATAGTGTCTGGAGCTTAGTAGATACTCAATAAGGAATTAATTAATTAATTAATGTATATATGTTAATGTGCTAGGAGTCATCATAAAGCTGACATTTCCTTATGTACCTAGATTATTTATACTTTTGAGATTATAAAGCCCATAATACAGAATTACGGCACAAAACCCTCAAAATCCTTTTTTTTTATCCAAAGATATAGTTTTTTTCTTTTAGCCAAAGATACAGTTTTCAAAAAAAGACTATAAATGACATGTGTTAAAAAAAGAAAAACCTTAGAATTTGACTATATTTCAAACTAACATCTTATGATCTAATTACTTAATCCATTTTATTGCTACTTATCTTGCAATATTTCCGTTCTCCATCGTGCTTTCTTTTATACAAAACATCTGTTATCTCTGTTGCACAAACTTGAACATCCTCTTAATAGATGACAGTTACAGCTGACCCTTGAACAACAGGGGTTGAATTGTGCAGGTCCACTTAAATGCAGATCTTTTTCGATGAATACAGCACAGCATTATAAATGTATTCTCTCTTTCTTAGAATTTTCTTACTAACACGTTCTTTTCTCTAGTTTACTTGATTTTTAGAATATAGTCTATAATACATATACCATACAAAGTATGTGTTAATCAACTGTTTATGTTATTGGTAAGGCTTCTCTTCAACAGGCTATTTGTAGTTAAGTTTTGGGGGGGACTCAACAGTTATGCAAGGACTTCTTACTATGTGGGGGTTGGCACCCCAACCGCTACATTGTTCAAGGGTCAACTACAATCAAATGTCTGTTTCTCATCTATTACAAACACATGCAGAGGCACATTTATGGAATTTTTACTAAGAACTAAATTTACACTAAAATGGGATATGGATGGATTACTCTAGGGAGATTGAGGCTGTAATAAAGGGCAATCGTCACCTGATGTTGTTGGTACCTTGTAATGAATCCCATCAAAGTGATTTTTTTCAGTTAAAGCTAGTAGAAAAATGACTGAGCAATGGCCGTTTCTTCATTGTTTCCTTTTTCCTCTTTTCTTCTTCTAGGACAAAATGGAAAACATGTTATTAAAATACCAATTACATTACTCAACTGGAATATACATAAACTCACAAAGAACAAGATTTAATAGAATTTTGTAACTAGGCTTGCATTGTAATTTTCATTTAATTGTCCGTTATTCAGAATTAAACCTCTGTTTTTCTGCTATAGCTCAATTGCCTACTTAGAAAGTCATTTTGTTGTATGGCAGAAACTATTCATTTCTATATATTTTTTTCTTTTAATTAACCATTGCTTCATGTGGGTTCTAGATTTATAGTTTGAATCTTGAAACAGTAGATTTTACATGTGTTGGGTTGGATTGGAGGTTAATGATTTTAATTGCTCGGTTATAATTTGGCTTCCTCAGTGCAAGTTCCTATGGTATTTTATACGGGTGTTTTTCTGCGTCTGTATCCTCTCCCCTACTCTTCAAAAATAAAAATCAAATCCTAATTTTATCTTTATGCCCTGAACGATTCAACAGAACTGAAATTTAAACAAGAAAAAAACCATACTGAGACAGAGGCTCTCCCTATTCTGTAACAATATTTATTCATTAAGAAAATGCATCATACCTCTGCCTTTTAAGTGTTCATTCATTTGCCATATTCATTTGCCACAGTCTTATTTGAAAAGCAGAATATGCAGGTATTAATTTTTTAATTATAAACATAACTGGTAATTTAAATTTTAGTTTCTTTCCATATTGATTAAAAACTTTGCTTTTTTCTTTCAAAAATGGATAAACATATTTATTTTATGAATAATGCATGGATTGTTCATTTCCTCACAGCCTCCCATGGCCAGTTTAACTGGAAGATAAGTCATATTATCTGCCCTCAATGAATGTACAAACTATGGTATTTACAGGTTAATTTTCTAGGTTTTTGTTTCATCCATGTCTTTGTACAGTACAATGTAAATTTTGTACATTGTAAAAAATTAGTTTTTAATAGTTTCTGCTTCATGATTTCTTTAATTCTCACAAAATATTGACAGATAACTGGAGAGTACTCAAAACTTCTAATAGATTATTTTGTACTTGGAAGATTTTCTTTAAAGGAAATTAAAATTCCTGAATATATTCTAGCTCTAATGCTAAAACGCTATTATGTTAATAATGTTCCATACTTTATAAAAGTTTTCATATGATTAATTAACTCTTTAATTATAGCACATGTAGTCATTTTGTTCTCTGGCTAGATAATTGGGATGTTGGCTAGTGCGGTTAGATTTACCCTTTTGCTCTCAGTCTCTATATGAAATTAGTAAAAATCTGATTATATTTTATTCTTTGTCACTAATTTTTTGCCTTCTCGTCCCCTTTCCTTCTTCCTCCTCCTTTTTTTTTATTCTCCTCATTCTCCTTTCCCTTTGCCCCCCTCCCAGTTTTTTCTCTGTACCATTTACGGTGAGGAAGACAACACGTTTGTCAGTACACCTTGACAAACACCGGTACTATCCTTACACTTGGTCTCTTGAGTATGGAGTAATCCCTACTGGGTTATCATTATTGCTTTAGTGCTCTGTATAAGGAGTTTGCTTGTTTGTTTGTTCATACAGTTGTATGTTAACTAGATTACAGTTAATAACAGATTCTAATAATTAAAATGTGTTTAATTGTATTTGTGTCCCCAAATTTTGGAGATTTATTGTTATTTTTGATGGAGTCCTATAAAATTGTTAAGGCAAGTTTTATAAAGATAGATTATAAAAGTTTCAAATTTCCATTGAAAAATTTAATTAATACAGCAGTATATAAAGAAAAAAGCCAAAGTTCTTCCTTTATAAGCTTTAATTATTCACACTGAAGGCATTACTGGTAAGTGTATACTTCCATAATAATTTTTAAAATATATATAGACACATCCATACAAATATAAACACATAGATATCTAATATACACAGATATAGATATGTATATATATATATTTTATTTTAGCAATTTCTTTTTTTATTTTAATTTTTTATTGTTATGTTAATCACCATATATTAGCAATTTCTTTTTTTAAGTAGGCTCCACACCCAGCGTGGAGCCCAACACAGGGCTCAAACTCACGACCCTGAGATTAAGAACTGAGCTGAGACCAAGAGTAGACGCTTAGCTGACTGAGCCACCCAGGTACCCCAACACATAAATATATTTTTAAGCAAAAACTGCATCATAAAATACAGAGTGTTTTAAAACCAGATTTTTTAAATGAATAATTTTTCATGGATATCTGTATTTTTTAATTATGTTAAAATTAAGTCCTTAGACAAGTACTATAGGTATAATAAGTGATACAGATATGACATTCATATTATTGACATTATATGCTTTTTACCTTTACAAAATGGAGGAGCAAAGCAAAAACAAAAACCTAAGCATGGTTCAGGTGAAATCACATTAAACTGCAATAGGAGATTTATTTGAAATCCCAGAATTTGCTACTTTTGGGGCTTAGTTTCTTCATTTGATAAATATGGGATGAGGTGAGAAGACATGGGTCTGGTTGATGTCTGATAATCTGTAATGATAGCACTTTATAATTCGGTAATAAAGGTTACACACACAATAATAGTAATAGTGGAATAAGTAAATTGTACTGTGTTTATTAAGATATCATTTTAACTAATGTTACCCAAATTAGCTGTATTCTGAATAAGATAGAACTCGATTTTTCTTTCATATACAAATCTAAGCTGTGGGGTAGCTTAATCCTCAAAGTTGTCAGAGTTCTAGGCTCCTTCTATTTCGGTGTTCTGCCAACCTGAACAGTAGCTTCCATCTCATGGTCCAAAAAGGCTGTTCTGTCTCCTGCTGTCATGGCCACATTCTGGCCAGCCAGATGAATAAGATGGGAAGTGGGATGCTGCCTCACACCCTTTAAAAGCACTGTCCAGAAGTGGCACACACTTCTAATCTATTCCATTAACCAGAACTTTTATCACCTGGTTATACCTAACTTCAGGCAAAAATGGGATACAAAGCATTTCTGTGTGTTTAGCAAAAAATTGTATTGCATAAAAAAATGATATGAGGGGATATGAGGGACAACTAATATTTCTTTCACATATTGACATTGATATGAACAATTTAAAAAGATTTGGGAATGCTTTGTCTTATTTGATGAGGGAGACCATGGGTAGCTGGAGATGGATACTTTAATATTCACGAAATCTCTATGATTTTATAAAGAAAAACGATACACCTATGAGATTCTTGGATTAAAAATTAGCTTATCCTCTTTCACCCTGGCAATTTACCTCTCATGTCAATTATAATTTGACTGTTTTCATCCTTTGTGTATACCACTATGCCCCCACTACTATGAGTAGAAAGAGCATAACAGTAGAATTGTCATGCCTTTGCTACTCCTCTTGGTTAAATCACTTAACTTCATTTTGTCTGAGTTTTTCCACCTGTTAAATGCTGAGCACAATGTGTGCCATTTATGGAGAAAGGCAGAGAAAACCACTTCATAAAAGAATAAAGACAATTACAAATATTAAGTAATTTGATGGATGTTATGCTTAAATTAGATAATTATAGCCCCCAATCATTTATTGCCTACCATGCACTCTCTTAGATCCTTTATTTTTTTATTATTTATTATTTATTTATTTATTCATTTATTTTTTATATGAAGGATATATTTTTTAATTTTTTATTGTTATGTTAATCACTATACATCATTAGTTTTTTGAGGTAGTGTTCCATGATTCATTGTTTGTGGCTCTTAGATCCTTTAAATATATCTTATTTAATTTCATCTCCACAACCACCAACCATATGGTTCATTTCATAGTTTCTCTATTTCAGATTTGAGGAAACCGAGGCTCAGGAGAGGTCAGATGATTTACCCATAATGTCACTTTTTTTTTTTTTAAGATTGTATTTACTTATTTGAGAGGGGAATAGAGAGAGAGAGAGAGAGAGAGAGCACAAGAGCGCAAGAGCAGGGGGAGAGAAAAGTAGGGAGCCCAACCCAAGGCTCAATCCCTGGGATGCCTGGATCATGACCTGAACTGAAGGCAGACACCTGACCGACTGAGTCACCCAGTCACCTCCACAATGTCACTTTCACCATGCTCAGGCTTCGCTATTTCAAGCTTTTGGCATTTTTGTTCTTTTACACTTTTGAATAAAAGACTAGAATATCCATCCGAATTGGTTTACTGTAGTGAGTTACATAGTATGTAACATAATGACAACATAGTATGTCATAACTAAATAGTTCTAAGACTGATGATATTAAAATCACTTTGGCTCCTTCTCCTGAAGGTCATCTTTGTCACACTATTTTTGTCCTCATTTAATGACTGACAAATGATATTGCTTGAAGTCCACTGCACTCATCTTTAACTTGAATTGTCATCCATCTTAGTCCACCCCTTTGCAAAATCAGCACTGAAACCCAAGGTATTTCGGCCTGTTGTTGGTCTGGTTGAGTGAATGTTGGGGCCTATAAAGAAATGGAGGTTGAATTCTCATTTCTGTAGAGTATTGCTTGTAAGGTGGACAATGTGCACTGACATGGAAACCCAGAGATGGTTTCATCATGGCTAATGACAGTGTACCTAGCTGGTAGGTAATTGTAGGCCTTCAACCTCCAGTACTCCACTCTTCATGAGATTAATGTTTATTCGGAACAATAAATACAAGGTCTATGACACCTTTAAAGTTATGCTTGAATGTGTTCTGACCACTGATGAATGATGGTAGCTGTTTCATGCCTTGCTAAACACACTTGGTTTTTCACAAGCAATAGGTTCTGAAAGGAGGAATATTCACAGTGGGTGCTAGAAAAGTACACATATTAATTTTGTAAACTGTAGCTCAGACTTGAGTCCACTTTTTCAGGGGATGATATTAATAGTTTTGCAATCCAATCTTGACTCTCATAAGAGCTAAGCAGCTGGGGGCAGGGGTGTTTTCTCCACATCCAATTCTGCACTATGCTTGAGCTTTGTTTCTGACAAGAAAGCTAAAGAATGTGGCTCATGGGCCCTTTTGAAGACCCTGTGAGATAATGTACTTCTTTTTTAAAGATTTTATTTATTTATTTATTTATTTATTTATTTATTTATTTATTCATTCATTCATTCATTCATTCATTCATTTATTTATGGGGTGGGGGCAGAGGGGGAGAGAGAGAGAATCTCAAGCAGACTCCACACTAAGTAGAGAGCCTGACAGGGGCTTGATCCCACGATCCATGAGATCATGACCTGAGGCAAAACCAAGAGTCGGACACTTAACCGACTGAGCCACCCAGGTGCCCCAAGGTAATGTACTTTAAAAAAATCCTTTTCTTTCTAAATTAATCACAGTGGACTTCATTATTTGTAAGAACCTTGAAGATACAGCCATGAAACCTGATTTAAAAGTTTAGAAAGTAAAATTCATTCATTCATTGGGTCAGATGTTTACTATTCCATTTATTAATCCTCTTTGCCCTTCTTGAGTAAATAATTGCCTCATTTAAGATATTTATTGAGCACCAACTTCATGCATGCCATTGTGGGAGAGGTTAAAAATAAATACATTAGACAGGGACCCTGCTCGCCAGGTTGATTCAACCATGCTAGGAAACAGAAAATGGCCAGTGTTCTGGAACAGGTAGAGGTACTTTGTTATGAAATTTCAGAGGAGAGAGAGTGATTTGGTATGGCAAAAGAGAGTCACCTTTTTCAGAGACGAGATGGCACAGGAGATGGAACTGAAAGTTTGGAAAAATCTGGACAGGAAGATGAAGAGATAGGTATCTCTTGGATAGAGAAGGCATGAAGGGGAGAAAATACGTGGCATATGTGAGAAACAGGCATCCTTAGTTTTAATGCAGCATGAATGGGCCCAAAAAGGAACAAAAAGGGAAAGGCCAGATCACAGAGCATTCAGTTTAGGCACTGGAGTTTTCACTTTAATTTGTAGACAGAGAGAACTCCTGGAGGATTTTGACAAGGGAGTATTTTGAGAAGGTATTCTTTTATATATTTATTGGCTTAACTGAGACGTAATTCACATATCCTATAATTTATTGATTTAAAATGAAAAAATTTAATTTTTTTGTAACCACAATGATCTGTAGTTTTCACATTATAGGTTTTGCACCTTTGTTAAATTTTTCCTAAGTATTTTAATTTTTGGTGGTATTATTAATGAAATTGTTTCTCAATTTCATTTTTGGATTGTTTATTATAAGTGTATAGAAATGCAATGGCCAGGGCACCTGGGTGGCTCAGTGGTTAAGCGTCTGCCTTCGGCTCAGGTCATGATCCCAGAGTCCTGGGATCAAGCCCCGCATCGGGCTCCCTGCTCCATGAGGAGCCTGCTTCTCCCTCTCCCATTCCCCCTGCTTGTGTTCCCTCTCTCGCTGTGTCTCTGTCAAATAAATAAAATCTTTAAAAAAAAAGAAAGAAAGAAAGAAAAGAAATGCAATGGCCTCAGGGTGCCTGGGTGGCACAGTTGGTTAAGCATCCAACTCTTGGTTTCAGCTCAGGTCCTGATCTCAGGGTCGTGATCTCAGGGTCTTGAGATCAAGCCCTGCAATGAGACCCGCTTTGGGCTCCATGCTCAGTGTGGACTCTGCTTCAGATTCTCTCTCCCTCTCCCTCTGTCCCTCCCACTTGTGTGCTTTCTCTCTCTCTAAAATAAATAAGTAAATCTAAAAAAAAAAAAAAAAAAAAAAAAACTTTAAAAAAAAAATGCAATGGCCTCAAAATGAATTAAAGAACTGAGTGTAAGACCTGAAACCATAAAACTCCTAGAAGAAAACTGGCAATAATCTCCTTCACATCAGTTTTGGCAATGATTTTTTGTATTTAACACCAAAAACAAAGGCGACGAAACCAAACTAAGCAAGTGGGACTACATCAAACTAGAAAGGTTCTGCACAGCAAAGGGAACCATCAACAAAATGAAAAGGCAAACTGCTGAGTCGGAGAAAATATTTGCAAATCATCTCTCTGATTAGGGGTTAATACCCCCAAAATATAAAGAACTCATACAACTTAAGAGTAAAAAAAAAATCCAATTAAAAATGAGCAGAAGATCTGAACATTTTTCTGAAGACAAACAAATGGCCAATAAGTACGTGAAAGAATGCTCAACATCACAAATCATCAGGGAAATGCAAATCTAAACCACAATGACATATCACCTCACACCTGTTAAAATGACTATTATCAAAAAGAAAAACAGGTATTGGCAAGGATGTGGAGAAAAGGAAACCCTTGTGCACTGTGTAGGAATGTGAATTGGTGTAGCCATGTGAACAGCACGCAGGTCCCTAAAAAAATTAAAAGCAAAACTACCATATGATTCTGTAAATCTACTTCTGAGTATTTACCCAAAGAAAATGAAAACACCAACTAAAAAAGATATAAGCACCCCCATGTTTATTGCAGCACTATATACAATAGCCAAGATAATGGAAGCAACCTAAATGTCCATCAATGGAAACATGCATAAAGAAACGGCATATTATTCAACCATAAAAAAGAAGGAAATCCCAAAGAATAAATTTTAAAAGTACTCATCACAAGAAAAAAATTTTTTGTAACTATGTATGGTGAAGGATGTTAACTAGATTTGTTGTGGTGATTGTTTCACAATATATACAAATAATACATCATTACATTGTACACCTGAAACTAATATAATGTTACATGTCACTTATACCTAAAAAAACAGAAAAGGAAGGAAGGAAGGAAGGGAGAGATGGAGAGAGGAAGAAGGAAATTTTGTCATTTAAGACAACACAGATGGACCTTGAGAGCATTAAGCTAAGTGAAATAAGTAAAACAGAGAAAGACAAATTCTGTATGATCTTGCTTATATGTGGTCTAAAAAAACCCAAACAACAACAACAAAAAATTGAGCTCATAGATACAGAGAAGAGACTGGTGGCTGCTGAAGATTTGGGGGAGTTGGGGGGGCAAAATAGGTGAAGGAAGTTAAACTTCCAGCTAGAAAATAAACAAGTAATGGGGATATACATACAGCATAGGGCTAGAGTTAATACTGTATGACATATTTGAAAGTTGCTAAGGGAATAGATCTTAAAAGATTTTATCACAAAGGAAAAAATGCAATGGATTTTTGTGCATTCATCTTGGATCTTGAAACCCTGCTGAACTCGTTTGTTAGTGAATAGTTTTTTTTAGTGCTTTCCTTAGCATTTTTTACAGACGAGATCATGTCATCTGCAAATAGAGACATTTTTATTTTTTCCTTTCCAGTATGGATTTCCCTTCTTTCTTTTTCTTGCCAATTTCTCCAGCTAAACTTCCAGTAAGAGGTTGAATAGAAGTAGCAAGAATAAACTTGTAAACTTGCTTGCTGGTCCTTTTTTTCACCATTAAGCTTGTTGTTAGTTGTTTGTTTTTCCATAGATGCTATTTATTAGGTTGAGGAAGTTCTCTTCTTAGTTTTTTTGAGTATTTTTATTATGAAGGCTCTTCTGATATCTGTACATGCAAGGGATTGGAAATTGAAGATACTGAAGATATTATGTGAAAATCAAGGCAAAAGGTGATGAAGGTCTAAATTAGAGCACAAAATATAACACAGCTACTGAGGAGAGGGTTGTTGAAGAGATACAAATGCTAAGTACTGGTGACTGAGTTGACAGAGTGGAATGCCTCCCTCAGGACCTGAGGGTAGTAAACATAGTAGAACATGGTTACGAAGAGTCTGGGTTAAAATCTCCAACTTGACACTCATAGTTATGGGACCTTAACCAAGCAACTCAGCCCCTTTTGTGGCCTCATTTCCTTAGCTATAGAATCTAGATAATAAGAACAGCCTCACAGATTTTCTGTGAATATCAAATGCATCATCGGTATAGTCTTAAACAATGCCTGGCCCTGAGTGTTAACTGCAATTATCATTATTTCAAAAGAACCTATTTTTCCCCTTAGTTTATGAACAAATACAAATATATAGTCATCAAATTGGTATTTTCCAGCCAAAAAGTAGACACAGAAATAATTTTCTACTCACAATGAAATGGAAAATGCGTTGACTTCATTGGTGTGAAACATAATTTATCATAGGTGAGGTAGGGAACACATCTTTTGAAATAATATATTCACATTTTCAGGGAAGCAGCCTGTTTCCCTATTCAAAACCATGACTATTAATGAGCAGATGGCACAAAATGAAGAAAGACTCAGAAGTGTTTAGAAGTAGGTATCCAGTTAATATATATAAAATTTGTCTTTATAGAGTAAAAATGCATACTAAATAAATCTAGTCAAATACAACCATAGCTAAATTGTCTCACACTTGCCTAAGACTGCACACACCTGCTAAACAAAAGGAATAAAATGTCTCATCTCTAGGAAACTACTGCAGTTAATGAGCTTCAAAATATTTTATATTTGAAATTTTCTTTTATCGTTCCAGAATAGCATTTAATTAGAACTTAGAAAATGGTGATTACATGGATTATTTTATTTAAAATTGCTACATTTAATCCTTCTCTCAACCTCTGTGTTCATATAGCTGCTTAATAATGTAGAGTAATTCTTTAATAAATATATTTAAATATTATTGTGAAATCATAGTTTATGAAGTGGACTAAATAAAGCCTATAATGTGCAGAAGAAATACGGCACCATGTAAAATAAGATTCAGTTCCCTTATTTATACTTTGCATTGATAAGAGTATAACTTGTTTTCATCTCAAACTAACAGGGATTAAAACCTTAGCAAATGTTTTCATTGATAGGTCAAACTTTTCCCTTTCTAGTTTAAGACTCTCTCTTAAACATCACCAGTTTTATTCTAGTTTGGAAAATTTAAATAAATAAAATAGCATATTAAATGAATTGGTTTATGCAGTGTACTTTTTATCTAATGATATTGCATATGAAAAGAATACATGATACCATAGAATTTATGATACAATTGTAGTGTTTCAAGTTCCAAATTACACTTAATAAATTTTACAACAGGAATATTGAGAAGAAAGAATAAGAGGACACTACTATTAGAAATAAATGGAAATAAAAAAAGAAAAGAAAGAAAGAAATGAGAATGCAAGCTGGTGCAACCACTCTGGAAAAGAGTATGGAGGTTCCTCAAAAAGTTGAAAATAGAGCTACCATACGATCCAGCAACTGCAGTACTGGGTATTTACCCCAAAGATACAAATGTAGGGATCCGAAGGGGTACGTGCACCCTGATGTTTATAGAAGCAATGTCCACAATAGCCAAACTGTGGAAAGAGCCAAGGTGTCCATCAACAGATGAATGGGTAAAGAAGATGTGGCATATATATATATACACACACACACACACACACACACACACACATATACACAATGGAATATTACGCAGCCATCAAAAGAAATGAAATCTTGCCATTGCAACGATGTGGATGGAACTGGAGGGTATTATGCTGAGCAAAATAAGTCAATCAGAGAGACATGTATCATATGACCTCACTGATATGAGGAATTCTTAATCTCAGGAAACAAACTGAGGGTTGCTGGAGTGGTGGTGGGTGAGAGGGATGGGGTGGCTGAGTGATAGACATTGGGGAGGGTATGTGCTATGGTGAGTGCTGTGAATTGTGTAAGACTGTTGAATCACAGATCTGTACCTCTGAAACAAATAATACATTGTATGTTGGGAAAAAAAAGAAGAAGAAGGTAGCAGGAAGGGAAAAGGGGGGGGGTTTCGGGAGGGGAGATGAACCATGAGAGATGATGGACTCTGAGAAACAAACTGAGGGTTCTAGAGGGGAGGGGGTTGGGGGGATGGGTTAGCCTGGTGATGGGTGTTAAAGAGGGCACGTACTGAATAGAGCACTGGGTGTTATATGCAAACAATTAATCATGGAACACTACATCAGAAACTAATGATGTAATTTATGGTGATTAACATAAAATAATAAAATAAAAAAAGAAATAAAGGGAATAAAAGTAATTCAACTTTCTATAAGCAGTTTATATTTAGGTTTTAAGAACTTAAAAAAGGCTCATTAAAAAACAAGACCTCAGGGTGCCTGGGTGGTTCAGTCGGTTAAGCTTCTTTGCCTTTGGCTTAGGTCATGATCCCAAGGTCCTGGGACCGAGCCCCTCATGTAGGGCTCCCTGCTCAGTGTGGAGCCTGCTTCTCTCTCTCCCGCTGCCCTTCCCCATGCTCATGCTCTCTCTCTCTCTCTCTGTCAAATAAATAAATAAAATCTTTAAAGAAAAAAAAATGACCTCTATGGGAGTCTGTATTATAAAAATAGAGACAATGACAATGATATATGTTCAAAACTGCCTAGAAATTCTAATATGAAAAAGAATATGTATTTATAATAAATATGCTTTAAATATACTCATATATAAATATCTATAATACATAAAAGTTAAAATTAGCCTATGCAGTTGACTCGAACAATGTGAGGGTCGGAGTGCCAACCCCCTGCACAAAGATCCACATATAACTTTTGATTCCCCCAAAATGTAACTACTAATAGCGTACTGTTGACTGGACACTATATTGATAACATAAACAGTCAATTAACACATATTTTATGTTACACATATTATATACTGCATTCTGACAATAAAACTGGAGAAAAGAACATGTTATTAAGGAATCATAAGGAAGAGAAAATACATTATAGTACTGTACTATATTTATTGAAAAAAGTCCACAAATAAGTGAATCCATATAGTTCAAATCTTTGTTGTTCAAGGGCCAACTGTATAACCCAAAATAGGGAATTTATAGGACAACAGGAATATGAAATATTTAGCAACCACTCAATAATAGTTTATTTGAAGAAATTTCACCAGCTTATGAAATGACTCACAGTATAAAGTAAAAAGGAAACACAAAACTCTGTTTCCTATTTTAATTTATAACATTCATAAATTTTTATCTGCATATTTTCTCAGTTATGGTTAGCTATAACAAATCTTTTTCTCTGGGGCCCAGGACTCCTCAAGCAAATGTAATGTGATAATACAAAGTTTTTAGTCACTAGACAGTCAACTAAAGAATTTCAAGAGGAGACTTCAATATTAAACTGATTTAGAAATTTGGTTACTATATAACCAGTTAAATTTGAAGACCAGCACAAATTCTGAAATGTAAAAATCCTGATTGGCTTTTAGCTTTGTTTGAGGAGGCCCAAGGGATTGCTGTTGTTCTGGAATCCGCAGCTCCTGGGCCACCTTGGATATGATCAAGGAGTCCATCTCATGTTGCCTTGCCACTCTTGGCCACTCTAAGAAATAAATCCAGCTGTCCCCATCAAACGGAAGACCCTAGGATCATCTTTCTATTATAATCAAAAGCACAAGGGTCTGCACTGGCCCCTGGGCTCAAGACACCACCGTTATGCCCAGACCTGCTGATATAAATGCAGTTCCTCCCTCACTCAAACAAGAACAACTAATTGTGCGGCTCCCTCTGCTCACTTCTCTGTGCCATTAGTAAAATGGCCAGGAATAGTCAGTCTACACTATTATAACAAATAACCACAGACTGGGGGGCTTTCAACAATAGACAGGTCTTAAATTTTAATCTTAAACAATAAAAAATTTCTTAGAGTTCCCTAGGCTGGAAAGACCAAGATCAAAGTCCCAACTTAGTTAAGTTCTTAGCAAAGGCTCTCTTCTTGACTTGCAGACAGCCACCTTCTCACTGTGTCCTCACTTGGTGGTGAGGCAGACAAAGTTCAAGTCTCTTCCTCTTTTAAGAACACTAATCCCATCATGGGGACCCCCCTCATAACCTCATCTAAACTTAATTACCTCCTCAAAACCCCCCTCCTAATATTATCCCATTGGGAGTTAGGGCTTCAATATATAAATTTTGAGGGGACACAAACATTCAGTCCATAACACTAGGGATCTTTTTTTTCTTCCATAATATGTATCAGAAAAATGAGAGCTGTCAATAAAGCTTGCATGTTTCAATGATATTCTGTGAGTTCATTGTAAAAGCTCAGGAATTTTGAGAAGAATCTGCTTCCGACTGCACTTCTGGACCTAGAAATCATGCACTCAATCAGATAGTTCATACATACATATAGATGGATGTGGAAACAATGGAAAGAAGTCACCAACATGTCTCTCGGAAGTGAAATTTAAGAGCAAAAATGTTCTCTTACACTTTTAGATGCTATTCTAATTAAAAATTGAATTTACATAAACTTAATCATAAAATATATATAATTCCAATGATGTAGTGTCTGGCTGTAGCCATTAAGGGCTGGAGATTAGACCTAGGTCCATGGTAAAATCCACCACGTTAAAGAAGGGATCCATGGAATAGATTATAACCTTATTATTTCTTTGTATCTTCAGTTCTGAAAACTTTACATAAAAGTAATACTAAATGGGACACCAGTTTATATCAAACTAATGCTAAATCAACTCAGAATTCCGTCTCTGACAGTGGCAATGAGGGTTACCTCGTACATCGTATAGTACCTCTAGCTTTACTCTTGGAGGCTGAGTCCAGTTGAAGCGAGGCACATTAAAAGATGTGAGATGTGTCCATGGCATTTACCTGTCATCATCTTTAATTCAATATTATCCATATTTAAATACAAAGGCTTAAGTGTACTTGCACTACGCTTAGATGAATAAAATAAAGTAGCTCCTTTATTATGTGTCTAAGTTACTTGACCTTTCTCTTGAGTCTCTTGAACCTCAGTAAATCAAGTAGTCAGTTCAATGCAATAGGAAATAGTCACCTTAAGGAAAATGCTCAATTTTCTTCTTTTACTTCTCTTTTCCTTTTCCTATCCAGGATGGCATCTGATATATGAGACTTTGCACTAGCAGAGAAAAATTTCAGCTGTTGGTGTTAATCATCGCGGCATTTTCTGACTACTTTAGCCACCTCTCTCCTCACATGTATTCAGCCTTGCCTAGTCAGTGTTCACCTTGTTGCTATTTTTGGCTCTAGTGTAATGTCTGTTTCATCGTGCCCATCTGGCCTGTCAGAGCCTGGTCTTTTATCCCCAGGTAACCCAGTCTTCTCTGCATTCATAGGTGACAGAAATCTCTCTCATGCTCCCCCACACCTTCTGGCCAAGATGTCCTCTCTTCAGCCTCTACAGGGCCCTTGGCAGGCTCTGACTGCTCACTGTACACTGTCTCCCATGAGAGACTGGGGTCCCTACACAAGACAGGAATTAGGTGCAGTGTAAGACAGTTAAACATTAATCCTTCCTTTTCTTAACAACACTGAGATTCCGAGCTTGCTTGCCATGGAGCTATTCTCCAAGGGGTAGGATTTGGGGGTAAGAATTGGGGGAAAGGAAAAACTAACATTAAAGGAAGTGTTCCCAAATTCTAAATCTTACATGGAGCAAAGTATCCTTCTCTTTTCCCTTCATTTTCCTTCTTTCTTTCTCTTTCTTTCTTTCTTTCTTTCTTTCTTTCTTTCTTTCTTTCTTTCT